>NC_084575.2:32365566-32400566 GCF_033978685.3 Nerophis lumbriciformis
CGGCTTTACTTTGATCTCCCCCCCGGATGACAGAGCTTGTCACCCTATCTTTAAGGGAGAGCCCCACTACCCGTTGGAGGAAACTCATTTGGGCCACTTGTATCCGTGATCTTGTCCTTTCGGTCATAACCTAAACCTCATGACCATGGGTGAGGATGGGAACGTAGATCGACCGGTAAATTGAGAGCATTGCTTTCCGGCTCAGCTCCTTCTTCACTACAACGGATCGATACAGCGTCCGCATTACTGAAGACGCCGCACCGATCCGCCTGTCGATCTCACCATCCACTCTACCCTCACTCGTGAACAAGACTCCGAGGTACTTGGAGCAAGATCTCATCCCCAACCCGGAGATGGCACTCCACCCTTTTCCGGGCGAGAACCATGGACTCTGACTTGGAGGTGCTGATTCCCATCCCAGTCGCTTCACACTCGGCTGCGAACCGATCCAGTGAGAGCCGAAGATCTTGGCCAGATAATAATAATAACTGGGATTTATATAGCGCTTTTCTAAGTACCCAAAGTCGCTTTACATGTAGAACCCATCAATCATTCACACCTGGTGGTGGTAAGCTACTTTCATAGCCACAGCTGCCCTGGGGTAGACTGACGGAAGCGTGGCTGCAATTTGCGCCAACGGCCCCTCCGACCACCACCTATCATTCATCATTCATCATTCAGTTCACCGGTGTGAGTGGCACCGGGGGCAAAGGGTGAAGTGTCCCGCCCAAGGACACAACGGCAGCGATTTTTGGATGGTAAGAGGCGGGGAGCGAACCTGCAACCCTCAGGTTTCTGGCACAGTTGCTCTACCCACTACGCCATGCCGCCCCAAATGAAGCCATCAGGACCACATCATCTGCAAAAAGCAGAGACTTAATCCTGCAGCCACCAAACTGGATCCCCTCATTGCCCTGACTTGCGCCTAGAAATTATATCCATAAAAGTTACCAACAGAATCGGTGACAAAGGGCAGCCTTGGCAGAGTCCAACCCTCACAGGAAACAGGTCCGACTCACCAAGCTCTGACACTGATCGTACAGGGAGCGGACCGCCACAATCAGACAGTCCGATACCCCATACTCTCTGAGAATTCCCCACAGGACTTCCCGAGGGACACGGTCGAATGCCTTCTCCAAGTCCACAAAGCACATGAATACCATGAATTGATTTACGTGGACCCTGACTTAAACAAGTTGAACAACTTATTCGGGTGTTACCATTTAGTGGTCAATTGTACGGAATATGTACTGAACTGTGCAATCTACTAATAAAAGTTTCAATCAATCAATCAATCACATGTAGACTGGTTGGGCAAACTCCCATGCACCCTCAAGGACCCTGCCGAGAGTACAGAGCTGGTCTACCGTTCCACGACCAGGATGAAAACCACACTGTTCCTCTTGGATCCGAGGTTCGACTATCCGGCGTAGCCTCCTCTCCAGTACACCTGAATAGACCTGCTGGCAATGCGGACCAAGCTCTGACACTGATCGTAAAGAGAGCGGACCGCCACAGAGAGTATGGGGTAACAGACAAGACGTACATGTGGACAAAAATATATCCCAATCAAATCTGATTTTGTCTTGTTGAGCAGTGGAATATATTTAGGAATATTTTAACGATGCTCCAATTAGAGATTCTGTCTTTTTTTGAGGTAGGGCTGTTAGATTGCCAAATTCTAACAAGTTATCCTCTGCAATGTCTCCACCTGGAAGAAAGAGAGAATCAGAATCAGAAGTACTTTATTAATCCCTGAGGGGAAATTAAGATTTTCAGCACAATCCCATTGAAGAGCAGACAAACATTGCAGGGAGACAGAACAGGATCGCTGACGGGTATGCCAACTTCCAGGTAAATCGTTGGGGAGGGGGGTGGTGGGGTGTGAGTAAAAAGAAAAACAATATTCAGTCTAAGCCTGGGCCAAGGAAAGAAAAAAAAATCATAGCTATAGCACACATAAACATGGGAGTAAGAGGGAAACATCAAAGAATACAAAGGGCATTAAAGACATTAAAAGAGCAGAGCTGATGCAACCAGCTACCACTACAGCAGTGCCATTTCTACATACAGCTACAAAAGTAAAACAACCCTAACCCTAACCCTAACTTTAAACCTAACCCTAACCCCAACTCCAACCCTAACCCTAACCCTAACCAACTATTTTCTTTATGCCTAACCCTAACCCTAATCCTAACCCTATGCCTAAACCTAACCCCCAACCCTGACCCTAACCCCAACCCCAACCCTAACCCTAACCAACTCTTTTTCTTTATGCCTAACCCTAACTTTAACCCTAATCCTAACCCAACCGCAACCCCAACCCTAACCCTAACCCTAACACTTAACCTTAACCCCAAACCCTAACCCTAACCCCCTAACCCTAACCCTAACCCTAACCCTAACTAAGCCTAACCCTAACCCTATGCCTAACCCTAACCCCCAACCCTGACCCTAACCCCAACCCCAACCCTAACCCTAACCCTAACCAACTATTTTTCTTTATGCCTAACCCTAACTTTAACCCTAATCCTAACCCAACCGCAACCCCAACCCCAACCCTAACCCTAACCCTAACACTTAACCTTAACCCCAAACCCTAACCCTAACCCCCTAACGCTAACCCTAACCCTAACCCTACCTAACCCTAACCCTAACCCTATGCCTAACCCTAACCCCCAACCCTGACCCTAACCCCAACCCCAACCTTAACCCTAACCCTAACCCTAACCAACTATTTTTCTTTATGCCTAACCCTAACCCTAACCCTATGCCTAACCCTAACCCCCAACCCTGACCCTAACCCCAACCCCAACCCTAACCCTAACCAACTCTTAACCCTAACCCTAACCCCCTAACCCCCTAACCCTAAACCTACTTAACCCTAACCCTAACCCTATGCCTAACCCTAAACCCCAACCCTGACCCTAATCCCAACCCCAACCCTAACCCTAACCCTAACCCTAACCAACTATTTTTCTTTATGCCTAACCCCAACCCTAACCCTATGCCTAACCCTAACCCCCAACCCTGACCCTAACCCCAACCCCAACCCTAACCCTAACCCTAACCAACTCTTTTTCTTTATGCCTAACCCTAACTTTAACCCTAATCCTAACCCCAACCCCAACCCTAAACCTAACCCTAACCAACTATTTTTCTTTATGCCTAACCCTATGCCTTACCCTAACCCCCAACCCTGACCCTAACCCCAACCCCAACCCTAACCCTAACCCTAACCAACTCTTTTTCTTAATGCCTAACCCTAACTTTAACCCTAATCCTAACCCCAACCCCAACCGCAACCGCAACCCCAACCCCAACCCCAACCCTAACCCTAACGCTTAACCCTAACCCTAACCCTAAAACCCTATCCCTAACCCTAACCCTAACCCCAAACCTAACCCTAACCCTATGCCTAACCCTAACCCCCAACCCTGACCCTAACCACAACCCCAACCCTAACCCTAACCCTAGTCCTAACCCTAACCCTAACCCTAACCCTAACCCTAACCAAGTATTTTTTCTTTATGCCTAACCCTAACTTTAACCTTTATCCTAACCCTAACCCTAACCCCAACCCCAACCTTACCATAACCCTAACCCTTTACCCTAACCCTAACCCTAACACTAAAAAAAACAAAAAAAAAACAATCAACCAAACAAAAAATATACTTTCAACACCCATATACACTGTGGTGGCCTCTGCGGTGTTCCACATCATCGTCTGCTGGGGTGGGGGGGTGCGGAGCATGGAGCAGAGACAGCAGCAGCAAAGCAACCAAGAGACCCTCTGCCCCCCACTAACTCTCGGCCAGTGTCCAGTCTGCATGGATGAGCGAGGATGCGTCCAAGGAGACCGAGGTGTCCGATACCTGCTCAAGAAATATGGGCATATTTGAAATGATCCTCTGCATTTATCATATTATCCATAAAATAATATAATTAAATTAGTGAAAATATTAGTTTCTTGTTTCAGGTCAAATAATATAATACTAAGGTTAGTGTGAAATTATAACTCATTTGCCACCTGGGACCGGTGTCTCCTGATTGCCAAGAGAAGTGTTGGAGGCAAACAGGAATTAGAAAAATAAAAATAAAAGCACTGGACAGTGAATAATACAAAAAGTAGGGAATCTAATAATAAAGTTAATCCTGTCATATGAGATCATGACAGCAAGTCTACTTTTTGGTGATTCATTTCCTTATTGAGATGTTTTGCTGGTAGCCTAAATGAAAGGTACTTTACCAATGCCGTAATCGTTATGTTTGATACTTTAATTGACTCGAATAAAATTAAATACATTTAGATGATGTATGCATGACTAAAACTAATATTCATTTTAATAAAACAAACAAACACTGAAACTTAATTAGAAACTGCTGTCAAAATGAACACTGCTCCAAAGGCAAATATGAATGAGTGTAAATTTCACCATATTGCACATACTTTTTTTTCAGATCCATCTGATCACTCGGTGCATTTTTGCAAATATGCAAATGTGTCTTCCAGAGCTGCCATTCCATTATTTATGACCTGCGATCCTTTCATTTTTTCTATCTGGAAGTTGTGTCAGGCTGATGCAGGGGTGGGCTGATGTCGGGTCTAAAAGAACTATTCTCCTACAAACATATTCATATATTCTTCTTTATATTAGTGCTTGTTTGCCTTACGGCCATCACCGACTCCGGTTCAGAGTTGACCCACTTTTAGTTTACACATGCGAACCCCCGCTCGGAGTGTATTGTTAGACGCGCTCGTTAACTAAATATCACCAAATTTGATTGCAAGGAAGCAGGGGTGGATAGTTATAGTGAGGCATTTCTGGTATACCGGTATTGGTATACCACGTCGTGTCATTGCTGGTTTACGAGCAGACGAGCATGTTCGGAAGCGCACACTCAAGGAGTACTTATAAACAGACACAGTGTGTAGACAGTGTTGCGTCGGACCAGTTCTTCCTCCAAGGGAATCTAAGTTACTGGTCAATCCCAAATTCTTTCGATGACATATATGCTGAGTAAGAAGGACCATCAAGACAGAATTGGAATATTTTCTAGTTTATTCCAAAGCTTAATACATTCGTATCGGCTGCTCTAGTTGATCTGGCATTCAAACGGACAGAGACTACTTCTTGAATCCGCAAACAGCCCCCACCCTCTCCAGAAAGGAATACAGGCTCAATGTTCTACTACAGATAATATATAAGGGAGTACTCCAACTCCTACATTCCAAGTCTTCAATGTAACACACACAGTTTGCTTGCGGACATAAAATGAAAAAATAGAAAGAGTACAAATGGAAAAACACTAGTTTTTTCAAACATGGCTATGAATAAAGAAATAAGTCTTAAACAAATATATACATTCTCCACAACAGAAAAGGGAGAACGCTACTTCTAAATCACTAATCGCCTCCGTGGCGACAAATAAAGTACGTTTTTTAAAAATACATTATCACTGCAGGACGAGGAATAGCTAAACATGCTTAACTACATACCAAAAAATGTAAACAAACGCTGTTGGTGGATCTACACCTGACATCCACTGTAATGATACCAAGTACAAGAGTGTATCTACCGTATTTTCCGCACTATAAGGCGCACCTAAAAACCACAAATTTTCTCAAAAGCTGACAGTGCGCCTTATAACCCGGTGCGCTTTATATATGGATAAATATTAAGATTCATTTTCATAAAGTTTCGGTCTCGTAACTACGGTAAACAGCCGCCATCTTTTTTCCCGGTAGAACAGGAAGCGCTTCTTCTTCTACGCAAGCAACCGCCAAGGTAAGCACCCGCCCCCATAGAACAGGAAGCGCTTCTTCTTCTACTGTAAGCAACCACCCGCCCGCGTAGAAGAAGAAAAAGCACGCGGATATTACCGTACGTTCATTTCCTTTGTGTGTTTACATCTGTAAAGACCACAAAATGGCTCCTACTAAGCATCAGGGATCCGGTTCATGAAAAGACGCAATCTCTCCATCCGCACACGGATTACTATTTCACAGCAACTGATATTCCTGTGAACCGCACTGTGGATACAACGGGAGCACGTACGGTGAATATTCGCACCACAGGGAATGAGAAGTCATCCTTCACTGTGGTTCTAGCTTGCCATGCTAATGGCCAGAAACTTCCACCCATGGTGATATTCAAAAGGAAGACCTTGCCAAAAGAGACCTTTCCAGCCGGCGTCATCATAAAAGCTAACTCGAAGGGATGGATGAAGAAAAGATGAGCGAGTGGTTAAGGTAAGTTTAAGTTTACGCGAAGAGGCCGGGTGGCTTTTTTCACGCAGCTCCGTCCATGTTGATATACGATTCCATGCGCGCCCACATCACGCTGGTTTTTAATATATTATTAAAGTTTGACTGACCTATCTGACTGTTTTTTTGACATTCCTTTAGCGCAGTTAGATGCGGCTTATAACACGGGGCGGCTTATAGGTGGACAAAGTTTTGAAATATGCCGTTCATTGAAGGCGCGGCTTATAACCCAGGGCGCCTTATGGTGCGGAAAATACGGTAGTTAGTCCAACACATTCTGACTGGTATACACAAGCTATGGAGATGATATCAGTAGAAAAAACTGCATTTAGTTTAGATAATAATGAGTCATATATTGGAATATGGAATGCATTATTTACATTTATTTTAACAATTAAATGAACCAATTAAAAAAAAAAAATAAAAAAAAATAAATGAGTGTATCTAGTCGATATTACTGTGATTACATCGATATTGTTTGGCATCACAACATCTTCTTTCATTTTAAAAATAAATTGTATTATTTTTATAAACTCAGTAAATACGTCCCTGGACACATGAGGACTTTGAATATGACCAATGTATGATCCTGTAACTACTTGGTATCGGATTGATACCCAAATTTGTGGTATCGACCAAACCTAATGTAAAGTATCCAAACAACAGAAGAATAAGTGATTATTACATTTTAACAGAAGTGTAGATAGAACATTTTGAAACAGAAAGTAATAATAATAATAATATATTTTATTTGTAAAAAGCACTTTACATTGAGTAAACAACAGTATTAAAAACAATAAAAATAAAAAGATAATAACAAATAAATAAAAATAAAAACTAGAACAGCCAAATAGCTAAAACTAGTATGCATACATCTAAAAAAAGCCTCTTTAAAAAAATAAAAAAGAAGGCTTTTTAATCCTTTTTTTAAAAGCATCCACAGTCTGTGGTGCCCTCAGGTGGTCAGGGAGAGCGTTCCACAGACTGGGAGCGGCGGAGCAGAAAGCCCGGTCTCCCATTGTTCGTAAGCAAAGCAGAATAAGCAGATATTAACAGTAACGAAACAAGTAGATTAATAATGCATTTTCTACCACTTGTCCTTAATAATGTAGACAAAATAATAGGTAGATAAATGACACAATATGTTACTGTTTATGTCAGCAGACTAATTAGGAGCCTTTATTTGTTTATTTACTATTAAAAGACAAGTTGTCTTGTATGTTCACTATTTTATTCAAGGACAAACTTGCAATAATAAACATATGTTTAATGTACCTTAAGATTTCTTGTTCAAATCAAGCAAATACTGCAATATTTTGTGAAAAGTATCAAAATACACTATCTGCTGCTTCTTGTGATGATGCTTGTGGGATGCTCAGGTGAGGCTGCAGATGTCTGAAATGTGCACAGGCCATGACTCTGAGACGGTAGGATGTGCTCGGCCGTAATGGCTTACATCCTCCCTTTCCTCCGCGCTCGTGTCCCGTGAGGCACACCCACCTTTTTAGCACACAGATGGGCGAGAAAGGTTCACTCGCTTCCATGTGACCTCGGTTGAATGTAAAAATTTGTGACACAAAGTGGCGCGGTTTCATATTTGTTTAGCGGTGACTGACTCGCCGCGGCGGCATAATGGCACAATTCCAGTAGCCAGATCACCGGAGGCGGTGCGCCGGGGGACAACCTGTGATCACCGGGGCTGCTGATTTATGCATGAACCATGTGCTCGCTTTTTGTGAGACAGAAGGAGGCGATGTTAACAGATGAGACAGTCGGACAAGAAGGCATCCTGGATTTGGTGATGCGGGGGGGGGGGAATGGAGACAACATGGGCTTTGACAAAGACATCACATAATCTGGTGCTCCAGTGGTACCAGTATACCTGCCTGCAAGCGCCATCTGTCACGTGAAAGACAAACAACTTGTGGGTGGAAAGAACACAAATAGAGTCGTATCTTCACTTCCAAAAGGGTTGTCAAAAAACGAATTGTACAAAAACGGCGAAGGAGAAGGGTAAGTGAGACGGAGACAACCTCTGTTTTTGCTACAACTTCTTCCTTGAATCCAATATCTCTTACCGTCTTTATCAAAGTGCTTTTACTAGGGGTGTACAAAAATAATCAGTATAAACCGATAAGCAGAGGTGGGTAGAGGTGGGTAGAGTAGCCAGAAATTGTACTCAAGTAAGAGTTACTTTAGAGATTTATTACTCAAGTAAAAGTAAGGAGTAGTCACCCAAATATTTACTTGAGTAAAAGTAAAAAGTATGTTGTGGAAAAACTACTCAAGTACTGAGTATGTGATGAGTAACCTGTTCGTTTAATGATGACGGCAACAAATAATGCACAAAAACATAAAAATAGAGTCAGGAATATCTCTTAAGCAACTAAAACAATAATATATATTAAATAATAATACATTAACATAAAAAAAATGAAGGCAAATTGAGCCACAATAATTTAACAGCACCATAGGCTCAGTAGGAAGAGATTACAAAGGAAAATAACAAGTTAGCCTTTACGCAAACCATAAACTGATAGGTGTGGGCTTCATCTGGGAACACACTGTGCACTTCTGATTGGTGTTTCTATGCATGCGTGTGTGTGTGTGTCTGTGTGTGTGTGTGTGTGTGTGTGTGTGTGTGTGTGTCTGTGAGGCTGCAGTGCGTTAATAAATGTCCCCACACGATGTACATTTGACAGTGATTCATAGCAGGGAAGCTAACATCAGCCTGCGGCCAAAATATCTACTAACGTTACTTACCGCCATGTGCTTCCTCAAATTTGACGTTTAGTTCATGTAAGCTTAAGCTTGTTGTTGTTTTGCCGCTGAAACTTTATGTTTCAGCGGCAGTTACATGACTGCCTGGCTCTGTTTTATTGGTGAAACGGAGTCAAACGTCACCAGTGACTGCATTTGATTGGTGAAACGGAGTCAAACGTCACCAGTGACTGCATTTGATTGGTGAAACGGAGTCAAACGTCACCAGTGACTGCATTTGATTGGTGAAACGGAGTCAAACGTCACCAGTGACTGCATTTGATTGGTGAAACGGAGTCAAACGTCACCAGTGACTGCATTTGATTGGTGAAACGGAGTCAAATGTCACCAGTGACTGCATTTGATTGGTGAAACGGAGTCCAACGTCACCAGTGACTGCATTTGATTGGTGAAACGGAGTCAAACGTCACCAGTGACTGCATTTGATTGGTGAAACGGAGTCAAACGTCACCACTGACTGCATTTGATTGGTGAAACGGAGTCAAACGTCACCAGTGACTGCATTTGATTGGTGAAACTGAGTCAAACGTCACTAGTGACTGCATTTGATTGGTGAAATGGAGTCAAGCGTCACCAGTGACTGCATTTGATTGGTGAAACGGAGTCAAACGTCACCAGTGACTGCATTTGATTGGTGAAACGGAGTCAAGCGTCACCAGTGACTGCATTTGATTGGTGAAACAGAGTCAAACGTCACCAGTGACTGCATTTGATTGGTGAAACGGAGTCAAACATCACCAGTGACTGCATTTGATTGGTGAAATGGAGTCAAGCGTCACCAGTGACTGCATTTGATTGGTGAAACGGAGTCAAACGTCACCAGTGACTGCATTTGATTGGTGAAACGGAGTCAAGCGTCACCAGTGACTGCATTTGATTGGTGAAACAGAGTCAAACGTCACCAGTGACTGCATTTGATTGGTGAAACGGAGTCAAACATCACCAGTGACTGGATTTGATTGGTGAAACGGAGTCAAACGTCACCAGTGACTGCATTTGATTGGTGAAACAGAGTCAAACGTCACCAGTGACTGCATTTGATTGGTGAAACGGAGTCAAACATCACCAGTGACTGCATTTGATTTGTGAAACGCAGGCATGTGATAGATCCTACTTTGAAGGTCTGTCTGACAAACCAAAACAAACAAAGCGTGCATTAACAGATGGATAAAAATCAGTAGCGAGTAGCGAGCTGAATGTAGATAAATAGAGCGGAGTAAAAGTAGCGTTTCTTCTCTATAAATATACTAAAAGTATGTTGCATTAAAACTACTCTTAGAAGTACAATTTATCCCAAAAGTTACTCAAGTAGATGTAACGGAGTAAATGTAGTGCGTTACTACCCACCTCTGCCGATAACCGATTTTAACTTTAGAGATACGAGTAAGTAAGTAAGTACATTTTTATTTATAAAGCGCTTTTCACGGATACAATCATAAAGCGCTGTACAAAACATAGGTGAAGTAAAACAACAATTCAATTAAAACAACAAGGGCAACATCATAAAAAGGATACCAAGTGGATTAAAAATGATAGTTAAAAGGTCTATTAACTAAAAGCTTTACAAAGAAGAGAAGTTTTCCAATGTTTCTTAAATGTTTCAACGCAGTCAAGATCACAGAGGGACTGGTGCAAGTTGTTCCAAAGTCTGGGAGCTATAGCCTGGAATGCCAGGTTTCCACGGGTTTTAAAACAAGTTTTTGGGATCTTAAGAAGACCCTGGCATCTATTGGCATGGCGAGTGATTATACAGCTGGATGGACTGCAAAATTAAGGAGTTCTTGAATCGAACACTGTGGGAACTAAGCTGAAGGAGCCTGTTGGAGTATGAGCTCCGCTGTCCTTGCACTCTTTAGTATTTACATGCTGCCGCTAAGCGACATCATACGCAAATACGGTGTTAGCTTTCATTGTTATGCTGATGACACCCAACTCTACATGCCCCTAAAGCTGACCAACACGCCGGATTGTAGTCAGCTGGAGGCGTGTCTTAATGAAATTAAACAATGGATGTCCGCTAACTTCTTGCAACTCAACACTAAGAAAACGGAAATGCTGATTATCGGTCCTGCTAAACACTGACATTTATTTAATAATACCACCTTCACATTTGACAACCAAACAATTACACAAAGCGACTCGGGAAAGAATCTGGGTATTATCTTCAACCCAACTCTCTCCTTTGAGTCACACATTAAGAGTGTTACTAAAACGGCCTTCTTTCATCTCCGTAATATCGCTAAAATTCGTTCCATTTTGTCCACTAGCGACACTGAGATCATTATTCATGCGTTCGTTACGTCTCGTCTCGACTACTGTAACCTATTATTTTCGGGCCTCCCTATGTCTAGCATTAAAAGATTACAGTTGGTACAAAATGCGGCTGCTAGACTTTTGACAAGAACAAGAAAGTTTGATCATATTACGCCTATACTGGCTCACCTGCACTGGCTTCCTGTGCACTTAAGATGTGACTTTAAGGTTTTACTACTTACGTATAAAATACTACACGGTCTAGCTCCGTCCTATCTTGTCGATTGTATTGTACCATATGTCCCGGCAAGAAATCTGCGTTCAAAGAACTCCGGTTTATTAGTGATTCCCAGAGCCCCAAAAAAGTCTGCGGGCTATAGAGCGTTTTCTATTCGGGCTCCAGTACTATGGAACGCCCTTCCGGTAACAATTAGAGATGCTACCTCAGTAGAAGCATTTAAGTCCCATCTTAAAACTCATTTGTATACTCTAGCCTTTGAATAGCCCCCTTTTTTTTTTCTTTTTTTTTTATAACAGTTGATCTGCCGTTTCTTTTCTTTTCTCCTCTGCTCCGCCCTATCCCTTGTGGAGAGGGAGACACTCAGGTCCGGTGGCCATGGATGGGGTGCTGGTTGTCCAGAGTCAGGACCCGGGGTGGACCGCTCGCCTGTGTATCGGTTGGGAACATCTCTGCGCTGCTGACCCGTCTCTGCTCGGGATGGTTTCCTGCTGACCCCACTATGGACTGGACTCTTACTGTTATGCTGGATCCACTATGGACTGTACTCTCACAATATTATGTTAGACCCACTCGACATCCATTGCATTCGGTCTCCCTAGAGGGTGGGGGTTACCCACATATGCGGTCCTCTTCAAGGTTTCTCATAGTCATTCACATCGACGTCCCACTGGGGTGAGTTTTTCCTTGCCCTTATGTGGGCTTTGTACCGAGGATGTCGTTGTGGCTTGTGCAGCCCTTTGAGACACTTGTGATTTAGGGCTATATAAATAAACATTGATTGATTGATTGATTGAATTGTCAGGTGGAGTGGGTGGGCAGGGTTGTCCATGATGGCCAGCAGTTTGTCCAGTGTCTTACTGTCCCTCACTGACACAAACTCCTCCAACTGCATGCCAATAGTTTGGCCAGCTTTCCGGTTCAGTTTGTCAATCTGGTTTAAGTCCCTTTTGCTGGTGCTGGTGCTGCTGCCCCAACAAAGCACTGCAAAGTACAGGGCACTGGCCACTACAGACTGATAAAAGATCTAAGGACCTAAGCTTCCTCAGGTCCTTCCAGTCCAGTCTGCTGTTCAAGTGGACTCCCAGGTACTTGTACTGCCCCACTAGTGCCACCTCCCGGCCCTGGATCTTGATGGGCTCCACAGAATCTTGAGGGTTCACTTGTCTCTTGGGTGTTTGCAACTCGTTCCTGTGCACATCACGTTGAATTAAATATTTAGAAAGAAAAATGTCACTTGCGAGAATGAAGCATCCTTTCAGATTCTGTCAGGTTATTTGTTCAGGTTTACACGGCGCATTGGAAATATGGCCCTGTGGCCTGAATCCCATCCTCGGCAGCGACTGTCAACACACACCGGGGACCCACTCCAACACATGCACTCAAATGCTCGCCACAGTGGGCGCTCGTCGAAATGGCCGAGTGGAAGGCTAATGTTCCTCCCCAGTGTCACATATCTGACAAGGCAACCTGGCCCACGTATATTCCACAGCAAACCTTGTAATGTTTCCCCCAGCGGGTTCATTCAAGCACGAGAGATCCCGCTCGCTGTTTGTCTTGACAGCGCTCTCCTTAAGCACCTCGTGTATCCATATTTGATGGCGCCACCGGCTGCGTAGGTAAAGACGGGAATTTGTAGTGACAAGAGGAGGGCGTCGGTGCAGCAGAGGTACCTCGGCAAAGAGACAGCCTCCTCCTGTGAAGGCAGATGAGCCTTGTCAGCCGGCAGTTGGTGCAGTAATTATAAATGGTGCATTGAATTTCCCTGGGATTGCAGGAGAATGGCATAATGGAGATGGCACTAAGAATTTTATAAGCTAAGCAGGGGTAAAACGAGACCGTATCATGACAAAACTCCACCAAACAAGGAGCCGGCCCCATGCTCAGGTGCCACTTTCTTTAAGCCGGCGTTGCGACGGTAAACAGGGATGCTGCAGAGATTGCTACTTATGTTCTAAATTAGCAGTTTAGCTGCACATTAGCACGCTAATTAGCAGTATAGCAGCTGCACCTGCTTGCCTTGCCGTGGTCCTCGTCAGTGAGTCGCAATTACATACACACAACTACTAGTAAGTCAAGCTGAGGCTGATTTAAACAATGTATTCCCTTGAAGTCCTTTTCATTTAACTATTGCATTTATTTCCACTGTGTCACATAATCAATGCCATTTGCAGACCCAAAAAATACAATGTAAAAAATTACTATAAAATGAGTATATATTTAATTTGACAATTTAAATATAAGGTTAATCGAAACAACCTGAGATCGGGGACGGCGTGGCGCAGTTGGGAGAGTGGCCGTCCTTGAGCAAGACACTTCACCCTTGCTCCTGATGGGCGGTAGTTAGGGGCCTTGCAGGGCAGCTCCCGCCATCAGTGTGTGAATGTGTGTGTGAATGGGTGAATGTGGAAATAGTGTCAAAGCGCTTTGTGAACCTTGAAGGTAGAAAAGCCCTATACAAGTATAACCCATTTACCATTTAACCTTGAAGAGTAAAAACTAGAGATGTCCGATAATGGGTTTTTTGCCGATATCCGATATTTCGATATTGTCCAACTCTTAATTACCGATCCGATATCAACCGATACCGATATATACAGTCGTGGAATCAACACATTATTATGGCTAATTGTGTTGTGATGCCCCGCTGGATGCATTAAACAATGTAACTTTAACATAATAGTGTGGGAGTCCAGTCCATAGTGGATCTAACGAAATAGTGAGGGTCCAGTCCATAGTGGATCTAACATAATATGGAGAGTCCAGTCCATAAAGGATCTAACATAATAGTGTGAGAGTCCAGTCCATAGTGGATCTAACATAATATTGAGAGTCCAGTCCATAGTGTATCTAACATAATAGTGAGAGTCCAGTCCATAGTGGATCTAACATAATAGTGAAAGTCCAGTCCAAAGTGGATCCAACATAATAGTGAGAGTCTAGTCCATAGTGGATCTAACATAATAGTGTGAGAGTCCAGTCCATAGTGGATCTAACAAAATAGTGAAAGTCCAGTCCATAGTGGATCTAACATAATGGTGAGAGTCCAGTCCATAGTTGATCCAACATAATAGTGAAAGTCCAGTCCATAGTGGATCTAACATAATAGTGTGAGAGTCCAGTCCATAGTGGATCTAACATAATGGTGAGAGTCCAGTCCATAGTGGATCTAACATAATATCAATCAATCAATCAATCAATGTTTATTTATATAGCCCTAAATCACAAGTGTCTCAAAGGGCTGCACAAGCCACAACAACATCCTCGGTATAGCCCACATAAGGGCAAGGAAAATAGTGAGAGTCCAGTCCATAGTGGATCTAACATAATAGTGAGAGTCCAATCCATAGTGGATCTAACATAATAGTGAGAGTCCAGTCCATAGTGGATCTAACATAATAGTGAGAGTCCAGTCCATAGTGGATCTAACATAATAGTGTGAGAGTCCAGACCATAGTGGATCTAACAAAATGGTGAAAGTCCAGTCCATAGTGGATCTAACATAATATTGTGAGAGTCCAGCCCATAGTGGATCTAACATACTAGTGTGAGAGTCCAGTCCATAGTGGATCTAACATAATAGTGTGAGAGTCAAGCCCATAGTGGATATAACATACTAGTGTGAGAGTCCAGTCCATAGTGGATCCAACATAATAGTGAGAGTCCAGTCCATAGTGGAACTAACATAATAGTGAGGGTCCAGTCCATAGTGGATTCAACATAATAGTGAGAGTCCAGTCCATAGTGGATCCAACATAATATTGAGAGTCCAGTCCATAGTGGATCTAACATAGTAGTGAGAGTCCAGTCCATAGTGGATCTAACATAATAGTGAGAGTACAGTCCATAGTGGATCCAACATAATAGTGAGAGTCCAGTCCATAGTGGATCTAACATAATAGTGTGAGAGTCCAGTCCATAGTGGATCTAACAATATAGTGAAAGTCCAGTCCATAGTGGATTCAACATAATAGTGAGAGTCCAGTCCATAGTGGATTTAACACAATAGTGAGAGTCTAGTCCATAGTGGATCTAACATAATAGTGAAAGTCCAGTCCATAGTGGATCTAACATAATAGTGAGGGTCCAGTCCATAGTGGATCTAACATAATAGTGAGGGTCCAGTCCATAGTGGATCTAACATAATAGTGAGAGTCTAGTCCATAGTGGGTCTAACAAAATAGTGAAAGTCCAGTCCATAGTGGATCTAACATAATAATGAGAGTCCAGTCCATAGTGGATCTAACAAAATAGTGAAAATCCAGTCCATAGTGGATCTAACATAATAGTGAGAGTCCAGTCCATAGTGGATCTAACATAATAGTGAGAGTCCAGTCCATAGTGGATCAAACATAATAGTTAAAGTCCAGTCCATAGTGGATCTAACATAATAGTGAGAGTCCAGTCCATAGTGAGGCCAGCAGGAGACCATCTCGAGGGGAGACGGGTCAGCAGCGCAGAGATGTCCCCAACCAATGCACAGGCGAGCGGTCCACCCCGGGTCCCGACTCTGGACAGCCAGCACTTCATCCATGGCCACCGGACCTGTACCGGAAATGGCAGATCAACTGGTCTAAAAAGGGGGGTATATTTAAAGGCTAGAGTATACCAATGAGTTTTAAGATGGGACTTAAATGAGGTAGCATTTCTAACTGTTACTGTTCATTTTCCTGAGGGAATCAATAAAGTACTATCTATTTATCTGTGTATGTTCATTATTTATTTAGGAAATGATTATTGTGTACCTTGGCATAAGTTGTGTTGATATTCTACTATGTGTTGTAGATGTGCTTGATCAATTTGGCTTAACGATAAAATCCTTCCTAAATGACCAAATTGGTTTTCCCTACCACTCTACGCATCTTGGAGGCTGGCAGTAACATTATGTTCAGGTACGCATCTTGGAGGCTGGCAGTAACATTATGTTCAGGTACGCATCTTGGAGCCTGGCAGTAACATTATGTTCAGGTACGTGCCGCCGGTCTTGCTCCCTGCCTGCGCCTGTTTCACCTCAGAGCGAACAGACGTGAACCTCCGCTGCGTTGTCCTCGGAGGTGCCTCAGCAGCAAGTCTTCTGATTCCAAGTGACACCAGAGGCCCTCATCAGTCACTCTGATGCTGTCAAGGAGTCGGCCGCCATGAGGTGACGGCGGATTGGCCTATTTATACGACCGTCACCTGATCTCTCGCCCTCCCACAGGCCAAGGAATATTGAATTGACAGCAGCATATTCTGAGATGTGTGATTGGCCCCAGGCTGGCAGATACTTTGAATATTCCGCTCACCTTTGGTGAAATGCACGGAGGGGTCTTGTGTCAACAAAGCACATTGTCGACATTACCTGGACGTCGTTTCTCTTGTGGCCTGCTTGCTTGATCCTTTTTTTTAAAAACGGCACCGTTGTTTATTGCGTTCATGAATTTGGTACCGTTAGACCAGGGGTGTCAAACTCATTTTAGATCGGGGGCCACAAAATTGTGGCTAGTTGAGCAACAATCGTGTTCCCATGTTTAATTTTTAAACATTTTTACTAGTTGGTTCTTATTAGAGATGTCCGATAATAGATTTTTTGCCGATATCCGATATTCTGATCAAGGTTCAAGGTTCAAGGTTCAAGGTTCGACTTTATTGTCCCCGTGGGGAAATTTGTCTTGGGCACAGTGCATCATTGCTTTCTTAACATACCCCAAAACAACAGAACAAAAACACAAGCACAGACACAACCACAACCATACAACTAACATTTAAACATCAGAACATGGAGCTTGATAGACATAGGTGGCACTTTGATGTAGGCATAAAATCTACAGTATGGAGATAAAGATAAAGTACCAATGTGCATTGCACTAGAGCTCATGGATAAAGTGCTGTGTGCTAAAGTGCTTGGTTCTAAAGTGCTATGTGCTAAAGTGCTATGTGCTAAAAAAAAGTGCTAACCTATGTATTAAAATTCTATTGCACATTGTTGGTCAGCTTAATGGAGGCTGGGACAAATGATAATTTAAGGCGGTTAGATTTGCATAGTGGGACCCGGAGTCTTCTCCCTGATGGCAGGGTTCCATATTCAGGAAAGAGTGGGTGTTGTGAGTTGGAAATAATTTTCTTAGCTTTTTTCCTAACTGCCTGCTCATAGATGCTCTGTATAGGCTCATATTCTTTCCTCCCTACGATTTTCATTGCCGTTTTATGCATGCCGGCCAGTTTGCTTTTTAGCTTAACGGTTAGGTTGCCAAACCATGAGGTGATCCCGTATCTAATGATGCTCTCTACAATGGCACGGTAGAAAATCCTCATGATGTGGCTGCTTACGCCGTACAATCTTAATCTTCGCAAAAAATATAGTCTCTGTTGCAGTCTATAGCACAGTTTGTCAATATGTGTCTTCCAGCAGAGAAGATTATCAATATGAACCCCTAAATATTTATATGAGGATACCTGGGTGATTTCCTGATTTTTGATGACCACTGGCTCATGGTCAGTCACTTTCCTCGGATCCAAAACCATTTCCTGTGTCTTGGTCACATTTAAAATAAGATGGTTAGTGTCACACCACCTAATAAATAGGTCTATCTCGTCTTGGTACACAGAGGAGTCCGTATCCTTGTGTAGAAGGCTTAGGAGCACGGTATCGTCCGCAAATTTCACCATATAATTGTTAGGATATTGTCCAACTCTTAAGTACCGATTCCGATATCAACCGATACTGATATATACAGCATACTTGCCAACCCTCCCGAATTTTCCGGGAGACTCCCGAAATTCAGTGCCTCTCCCGAAAACCTCCCGGGACAAATATTCTCCAGAAAATCTCCCGATTTTTGAGTGAGGACAGCCTTTTTTCACAACGGGAGGACAACAGGGTGACAAGAAATAAATCATCCAGACTAGAGATAAATTGTATTATTATGCTTATCTTACCTACAAATAAATATATTTATTAATCCATCCATCCATCCATTTTCTACCGCTTATTCCCTTTAATAATAATTTAAAAAAAAATAAATACATTTTTACTATATTTTGCTAAAAACATCAAAATTAATTGTATTTTTTCTGCCTCCTTATTACATCCAGGCATTATAATTATACACTAAAATAAACATATTTGAAATAATTAATTTTAAATTCCATCCATCCATCCATCCATTTTCTACCGCTTATTCCCTTTAATAATAATTTAAAAAAAACTAAATAAATTTTTACTATATTTTGCTAAAAACATCAAAATTAATTGTATTTTTTCTGACTCCTTATTACATCCAGGCATTATAATTATACACTAAAATAAACATATTTAAAATAATTAATTTTAAATTCCATCCATCCATCCATCCATTTTCTACCGCTTATTCCCTTTAATAATAATTTTAAAAAAAATAAATACATTTTTACTATATTTTGCTAAAAACATCAAAATTAATTGTATTTTTTCTGACTCCTTATTACATCCAGGCATTATAATTATACACTAAAATAAACATATTTGAAATAATTAATTTTAAATTCCATCCATCCATCCATTTTCTACCGCTTATTCCCTTTAATAATAATAATAAAAAAAAACTAAATACATTTTTACTATATTTTGCTAAAAACATCAATAAGAATTGTATTTTTTCTGACTCCTTATTACATCCAGGCATTATAATTATACACTAAAATAAACATATTTGAAATAATTAATTTTAAATAATCCTAGTAATTCATTTAAAATGACCATATTTAATTATTAAAATAATTGCTTGTTTATCAAAGACTTTAGCATTTTATTCATTACATTTTGAAACTCTCAGAAGCCAAGTTATGTTATATTCCTTAATATTTATTTATGCAAGTTTGAAGTATCAATTATCTAAACACAGTTTTTTTTGCATATTTTCAGGATATATATATATATATATATATATATATATATATATATATATATATATATATATATATGTATGAAATACTTGACTTGGTGAATTCTAGCTGTCAATATACTCCTCCCCTCTTAACCACGCCCTCAACCACGCCCTGCCCCACCCCCGACCACGCCCCCACCCCCCACCTCCCGAAATCGGAGGTCTCAAGGTTGGCAAGTATGATATACAGTCATGGAATGAACACATTATTATGCTTAATTTTGTTGTGATGCCCCGCTGGATGCATTAAACAATGTAACAAGGTTTTCCAAAATAAATCAACTCAAGTTATGGAAAAAAAATGCCAACTTGGCACTGCCATATTTATTATTGAAGTCACAAAGTGCATTATTTGTTTTAACATGGTTCAAAACAGCAGCTTGGAATTTGGGATATGCTCTCCCTGAGAGAGCATGAGGAGGTTGAGGTGGGCGGGATTTTGGGGTAGGGGGTAGCGGGCGGTGCTATTGTAGCGTCCCGGAAGAGTTAGTGCTGCAAGGGGTTCTGGGTATTTGTTCTGTTGTGTTTATGTTGTGTTACGGTGCGGATTATCTCCCGAAATGTGTTCGTCATTCTTGTTTGGTGTGGTTTCACAGTGTGGCGCATATTTGTAACAGTGTTAAAGTTGTTTTTACGGCCACCCTCAGTGTGACCTGTATGGCTAATGTTAGAATAATGATGTATATATTATTACACTAACTTTAGTATGCTTAAAGTCCGTTGCTTTAGTTACTAGCTATAGTGCTTAAGTTAGACTTTTCTAATCTGTGCAAGGACAAAACTTCTTGTCTGAGGGGTGGCCACAGCCACAAATGTTATCTTTGTTTTAGCCCGCTAACAACCATGGACTTCAACGACCTCAACGAAGATAAGATGACAGCACACAGATGAAGCAGAGACTTCAAGGACCTCAACGAAGATAAGATGACAACACCCAGACGAAGCGGGGACAAGGCGAAATCACAAGGCCCCCCAGCACATTCCGTCACGTATTGTGCGTCTTGGACCTGCTTTGCATAATATATGTGACCACTCCTTTTAAATGAAATTTTCAAACTGAGACTCACTGACTTTGGCTCATTTTCTGTGACGAACAAATATCAGAATACATATTTAATGACCACACACCATACACCCCCCCTACACATTTCTATTACATATAAGATGTCCGGGTCCACTGGACCCGGGGCTAGTAGAAGTGTGGAAATTGACGTTCTGTGTACCACACACACACACACACACACACACACACACACACACACACACACACACACACACACACACACACACACACAGCAGGCCTAGACAGGAGGAGGACAGAGTGTAGGTAAACAGAACATCAGAGGGTCAAAATGTGCGAGAAAATGAGAGCAGACAGTGTTGACAAACAATGTTGCAACCTTGTGTGGGAACCGCAGGTGCAGAAACACAAAAGAAGAATCCCTGTGGGATGCAGAAACTGGCAGAAAATGTTTCTGTGCAACGTTCATATTGTTGTTACTCAGCCAGCGTTTGTGGGTCTGATGGACCCGTTGCATTTTGTGGCTTTTAATGCCTCACAATCAAACACTTTTATCTTAAAATACTGAACAGATGTTTATTGGGATAAGGTAAACATCTGTTCAGTATTTTAACATAAAAGTGTGTGATTGTGAGGCATTAAAAGCCACAAAATGCAAGGGGTCCATCAGACCCACAAACCATAGGCTGAGTAACAACAATATGTGTGGTGTTTGGATCGTAGTGGATCAGGCCCTTGGTTTCTGCAGCCTGCCAGTCAACACGTGGGTGGGATGGAACGGTGAGTTGTACTAAATGTGTCCACATCTGGGGTCACTCGTAAACACCCTCGCCCCGCTTAATCAGCCCCACATGGCCATGTTCGAGCTTCTGGGACTCACCCCCCCCCCCCCCCCCCCCCTGCTTTGAGGTGACGGATCCCGTCATAGCTTTGGTCTCGTGTGAAACGGATACAGGTTTACAGTACAATAAATAGTTGAACCGCAGCTCTCCTCTCGTTGTAATTACGCCAGCTTTCCAATGGGGTCATGATGTTGGATTTCCATGCCATCTCGATGGGGCGTTTATTTGATTACTGATTTACCACAAAAATCCTAAAAGAACCACCCGACTTGGCTTCTCTTACAATCCGTGAGCAGAACACTGCAACAACTGAAATCTAAGTAAGATGAAATATCTCAAATAAGGGTGATATTTGCTTATTTTCTGTCCGATAAGATAATTTTTTCTCACTAAGCAGATTTTTTGTTAGAGTGTTTTACTTGTTTTAAGTGTTTTGGTCCTAAATGATCTCAGTAAGATATTACAGCTTGTTGCTGAGATTTGATGACCTATATTGAGTAAAACATGCTTGAAACTAGAATATCAAGTGTTGCAAAGCTGTGTCATCAACACTCACAAGTATAGAACTACTTTTTTTTAAGTAATCATTTCTTATTTCAAGCAAAAAAACATGACTTTGACACAATTGTGTCTCATAATTAAAACAGATGACAGCCAAATAGACTTTGCTGTTTTATTTTCAATGAAACAATAGACAAGACGTACTCATATAATAGTACAGTTGGCACAGTACAGTAAACTGACAGTTAATATTTATATATATATATATATATATATATATATGTATGTGTGGGAAAAAAATCACAAGACTACTTCATCTCTACAGGCCTGTTTCATGAGGGGTTCCCTCAAAAATCTCCTGATTGAGGGAACCCCTCATGAAACAGGCCTGTAGAGATGAAGTAGTCTTGTGATTTTTTTTTCCCCACACATACATATATTGCGCTCTACTACGGTATCGAGCACTATTTTTTGGATAACCTTATTAAGACATATATATATATATATATATATATATATATATATATATATATATATATATATATATATATATATATATATATATATATATTAGGGCTACAACAACTAATCGATGGAATCGTCTAAAATCGATTATAAAAATAGTTGGCGATTAATTTAGTCATCGATTCGTTGGATCTATGCTATGCGCATGCACAGAGGCATTTTTTTATTTTTTTATTTTAATTTTTAATTATTTATTTTTTTAATAAACATTTATTTATAAACTGCAACATGTACAAACAGCTGAGAAACAATAATCAAAATAAGTATGGTGCCAGTATGCTGTTTTTTCTTTCAATAAAATACTGGAAAGGATAGAAATGTAGTTTGTCTCTTTTATCCGATTATTGATCGATTAATTGAAGTAATAATCGACAGATTAATCGATTATCAAATTAATCGTTAGTTGCAGCCCTAATATATATATATATATATATATATATATATATATATATATATATATATATATATATATATATATATATATATATATTTATTTATATATATATATATATATATATATATATATATATATATGTATAAATATATATATATATATATATATTTATATATATATATATATATATATATATATATATATATATGTATATATATATATATATATATATATATATATATATATATATATATATATATATATATATATATATATATATATATATATATATATATATTATCAATTAAAATATTTTTGGCCGGGGGCCGGGCTGTATATATGCGCACTAATTGACTGAAATAGCACGCAATTGGTGCGATGATGTCATGTTGTTGATGGAAAAATGTTTTTTTACACCATATATATATATATATATATATTAGGGTTGCAACAACTAATCGATGGAATCGTCTAAAATCGATTATAAAAATAGTTGGCGATTAATTTAGTCATCAATTTGTTGGATCTATGCTATGCGCATGTGCAGAGGCATTTTTTTTTTTAATTTTTTTTTTTTTTTTTTAATTTTGAATTTTTTTAATAAACCTTTTTTTATAAACTGCAACATGTAAAAACAGCTGAGAAACAATAGTCAAAATAAGTATGGTGCCAGTATGCGTTTTTTTTTTTTCAATAAAATACTGGAAAGGATAGAAATATAGTTTGTCTATTTTATCCGATTATTGATCGATTAATGGAAGTAATAATCGATTATCAAATTAATCGTTAGTTGCAGCCCTAATATATATATATATATATATATATATATATATATATATATATATATATATATATATATATATATATATATATATATATATATACAGGTAAAAGCCAGTAAATTAGAATATTTTGAAAAACTTGATTTATTTCAGTAATTGCATTCAAAAGGTGTAACTTGTACATTATATTTATTCATTGCACACAGACTGATGCATTCAAATGTTTATTTCATTTAATTTTGATGATTTGAAGTGGCAACAAATGAAAATCCAAAATTCCGTGTGTCACAAAATTAGAATATTACTTAAGGCTAATACAAAAAAGGGATTTTTAGAAATGTTGGCCAACTGAAAAGTATGAAAATGAAAAATATGAGCATGTACAATACTCAATACTTGGTTGGAGCTCCTTTTGCCTCAATTACTGCGTTAATGCGGCGTGGCATGGAGTCGATGAGTTTCTGGCACTGCTCAGGTGTTATGAGAGCCCAGGTTGCTCTGATAGTGGCCTTCAACTCTTCTGCGTTTTTGGGTCTGGCATTCTGCATCTTCCTTTTCACAATACCCCACAGATTTTCTATGGGGCTAAGGTCAGGGGAGTTGGCGGGCCAATTTAGAACAGAAATACCATGATCCGTAAACCAGGCACGGGTAGATTTTGCGCTGTGTGCAGGCGCCAAGTCCTGTTGGAACTTGAAATCTCCATCTCCATAGAGCAGGTCAGCAGCAGGAAGCATGAAGTGCTCTAAAACTTGCTGGTAGACGGCTGCGTTGACCCTGGATCTCAGGAAACAGAGTGGACCGACACCAGCAGATGACATGGCACCCCAAACCATCACTGATGGTGGAAACTTTACACTAGACTTCAGGCAACGTGCATCCTGTGCCTCTCCTGTCTTCCTCCAGACTCTGGGACCTCGATTTCCAAAGGAAATGCAAAATTTGCATGGTTGGGTGATGGTTTGGGGTGCCATGTCATCTGCTGGTGTCGGTCCACTCTGTTTCCTGAGATCCAGGGTCAACGCAGCCGTCTACTTGTTATTAGTGAGAATATACTTATTTTAAGGTATTTTGGGGTTCATTGAGGTTAGCTGATTTTACTTGTTTTGGAAAGTCTTGACAAGCCAAATGTTCTTGTTCTATTGGCAGATAATTATGCTTAGTTCAAATAAAATATCCCTCATTTTTGTATTTTTAGGGCCCGCATGGCCCATTGCATAAGGACTCCCAAAGGGAGTCCTTATGCAATGGGACTTAAGGACCTATTGAATTTGTAAGGTTTTATTAGGGCCCGCATGGCCCATTGCATAAGGACTCCCAAAGGGAGTCCTTATGCAATGGGACTTAAGGACCTATTGAATTTGTAAGGTTTTATTAGGGCCCGCATGGCCCATTGCATAAGGACTCCCAAAGGGAGTCCTTATGCAATGGACATAAGACATAAGGACATAAGGACCTATTGAATTTGTAAGGTTTTATTATTCTTTATTCTTTATTCTTCCGCCGCCACTTTAAACTGTAATTTGACCGACTAAACATGCTTCAAAACTCACCATATTTGACTCGCACATCAGGACCTGCGAAAATTGCCTTTTTAAAAAAAAAAACGAACCACAAAACTCAAAATTGCGCTCTAGCGCTCCCTACGAAAAAAAAAAAAAACTAGACTGCCTGTAACTCCTACTAGGACGGTCGGAGAGACATAAAACAAAAATCTTTATGTAGGTGTGACTTAGACCTAGGTTTCATAATAGTATATTCTCGGGCAAAAATCAACAGGAAGTTGGCAATTCCCCCTTCAAGACAAAAAAGTACTTTTGCCTCTTTGAGCTGTAATTTGACCCCCTTAACATGCTTCAAAACTCACCAAACTGAACACACACATCAGGACTGGCAAAAATTGTGATCTAATAAAAAAAACCTAACCCCAAATCTCAAAATTGTGCTCTAGCGCAATTTTTTAATGAAACGCACAAAAAACTGCTCCTCGGATGAAAAAACTGACAAAACTGCCTGTAACTCTCCCTGGGAAAGTCGGAAAGACATGAAACAAAAACCTCTATGTAGGTCTCACTTAGACCTACATTTCATAAATTAACAACCCCCAGCAAAAATCAACAGAAAGTTTGCTATTCCCCCTTCAAAACAATTTTTTTGTAAAAACCGGTCACCTTCCTTCAAAAACTATCTCCTCTGAGCGCGTTTGTCGTTTCGGCTTCAAACTAATACAGGAGAGAGATTAAGCCCTTGTGTATAAAATAACAGTACAGTGTTGTAATACCTGCTCCGGTTTTGATTTTATGACCCTTCAAAGTCCCGCTGCGCTGATGCTGCTGCGCTGCTGTTTTTTTAAGATGGCTGCTTAAAAGCAGGAAGCACCAACGTGCCCACACAATGCAGACAAGGTAGGTACACTAGACAAAAGTATTGGGACACTTCAGACTAAAAGTAGACAAAAGTATTGGGACACTTAGGACTAGCACCTGCCAAATACGCGGGCCCGACCAATGCTGCTTGCAGCTTTAATTAGGGCCCGCATGGCCCATTGTATAAGGACTCCCGAAGGGAGTCCTTATGCAATGGGACATAACGACCTATTGAATTTGTAAGGTTTTATTATTCTTTATTCTTTATTCTTCCGCCGCCACTTTAAACTGTAATTTGACCGACTTAACATGCTTCAAAACTCACCATATTTGACTCACACATCAGGACCTGCGAAAATTGCCTTTTTAAAAAAAAAAAAAACCCACAAAACTCAAAATTGCGCTCTAGCGCTCCCTACGAAAAAAAAAAACTAGACTGCCTGTAATTCCTACTAGGAAGGTCGGAGAGACATAAAACAAAAACCTTTATGTAGGTGTGACTTAGTGACTTAGGTTTCATTATAGTATATTCTCGGGCAAAAATCAACAGGAAGTTGGCAATTCCCCCTTCAAGACAAAAAAGTCCTTTTGCCTCTTTGAGCTGTAATTTGACCCCTTTAACACGCTTCAAAACTCACCAAACTGAACACACACATCAGGACTGGCAAACATTGTGATCTAATAAAAAAAACCTAACCCCAAATCTCAAAATTGTGCTCTAGCGCAATTTTTTAATGAAACGCACAAAAAACTGCTCCTCGGATGAAAAAACTGACAAAACTGCCTGTAACTCTCCCTGGGAAAGTCGGAAAGACATGAAACAAAAACCTCTATGTAGGTCTCACTTAGACCTACATTTCATAAATTGACAACCCCCAGCAAAAATCAACAGGAAGTTTGCTATTCCCCCTTCAAAAAACAATTTTTTTGTAAAAAACGGTCACCTTCCTTCAAAAACTATCTCCTCTGAGCGCGTTTGTCGTTTCGGCTTCAGACTAATACAGGAGAGAGATTAAACCCTTGTGTATAAAATAACAGAACAGCGTTGTAATACCTGCTCCGGTTTTGATTTTATGACCCTTCAAAGTCCCGCTGCGCTGATGCTGCTGCGCTGCTGTTTTTTTAAGATGGCTGCTTAAAAGCAGGAAGCACCAACGTGCCCACACAATGCAGACAAGGTAGGTACACTAGACAAAAGTATTGGGACACTTCGGACTAAAAGTAGACAAAAGTATTGGGACACTTAGGACTAGCACCTGCCAAAAACGCGGGCCCGACCAATGCTGCTTGCAGCTTTAATTAGGGCCCGCATGGCCCATTGTATAAGGACTCCCAAAGGGAGTCCTTATGCAATGGGACATAAGGACCTATTGAATTTGTAAGGTTTTAATATTCTTTATTCTTTATTCTTCCGCCGTCACTTTAAACTGTAATTTGACCGACTTAACATGCTTCAAAACTTACCATATTTGACCCACACATCAGGACCTGCGAAAATTGCCTTTTTTTTAAAAAAAACGAACCACAAAACTCTAAATTGCGCTCTAGCGCTCCCTACGAAAGAAAAAAAAACTAGACTGCCTGTAACTCCCACTAGGCAGGTCGGAGAGACATAAAACAAAAACCTTTATGTAGGTGTGACTTAGACCTAGGTTTCATAATAGTATATTCTCGGGCAAAAATCAACAGGAAGTTGGCAATTCCCCCTTCAAGACAAAAACAGTCACTTTTGCCTCTTTGAGCTGTAATTTGACCCCCTTAACATGCTTCAAAACTCACCAAACTGAACACACACATCAGGACTGGCAAAAATTGTGATCTAATAAAAAAACCTAACCCCAAATCTCAAAATTGTGCTCTAGCGCAATTTTTTTAATGAAACGCACAAAAAACTGCTCCTCGGATGAAAAAACTGACAAAACTGCCTGTAACTCTCCCTGGGAAAGTCGGAGAGACATGAAACAAAGACCTCTATGTAGGTCTCACTTAGACCTACATTTCATAAATTGACAACCCCCAGCAAAAATCAACAGGAAGTTTGCTATTCCCCCTTCAAAACATTTTTTTTGTAAAAACCGATCACCTTCCTTCAAAAACTATTGTCGTTTCGGCTTCAAACTAACACAGGAGAGAGATTAAGCCCTTGTGTATAAAATAACGGAACAGCGTTGTAATACCTGCTCCGGTTTTGATTTTATGACCCTTCAAAGTCCCGCTGCGCTGATGCTGCTGCGCTGCTGTTTTTTTAAGATGGCTGCTTAAAAGCAGGAAGCACCAACGTGCCCACACAATGCAGACAAGGTAGGTACACTAGACAAAAGTATCGGGACACTTCGGACTAAAAGTAGACAAAAGTATTGGGACACTTAGGACTAGCACCTGCCAAATACGCGGGCCCGACCAATGCTGCTTGCAGCTTTAATTAGGGCCCGCATGGCCCATTGTATAAGGACTCCCAAAGGGAGTCCTTATGCAATGGGACATAAGGACCTATTGAATTTGTAAGGTTTTATTCTTTATTCTTTATTCTTCCGCCGACACATTAAACTGTAATTTGACCGACTTAACATGCTTCAAAACTCACCATATTTGACTCACACATCAGGACCTGCGAAAATTGCCTTTTTTTAAAAAAAAAACCGAACCACAAAACTCAAAATTGCGCTCTAGCGCTCCCTACGAAAAAAAAAAACTAGACTGCCTGTAACTCCTACTAGGAAGGTCGGAGAGACATACAACAAAAACCTTTATGTAGGTGTGACTTAGACCTAGGTTTCATAATGGTATATTCTCGGGCAAAAATCAACAGGAAGTTGGCAATTCCCCCTTCAAGACAAAAAAGTACTTTTGCCTCTTTGAGCTGTAATTTGACCCCCTTAACATGCTTCAAAACTCACCAAACTGAACACACACATCAGGACTGGCAAAAATTGTGATCTAATAAAAAAACCTAACCCCAAATCTAAAAATTGTGCTCTAGCGCAATTTTTTTAATGAAACGCACAAAAAACTGCTCCTCGGATGAAAAAACTGACAAAACTGCCTGTAACTCTCCCTGGGAAAGTCGGAAAGACATGAAACAAAAACCTCTATGTAGGTCTCATTTAGACCTACATTTCATAAATTGACAACCCCCAGCAAAAATCAACAGGAAGTTTGCTATTCCCCCTTCAAAACAAATGTTTTGTAAAAACCGGTCACCTTCCTTCAAAAACTATTGTCGTTTCGGCTTCAAACTAACACAGGAGAGAGATTAAGCCCTTGTGTATAAAATAACAGAACAGCGTTGTAATACCTGCTCTGGTTTTGATTTTATGACCCTTCAAAGTTGCTGCTGCGCTGCTGTTTTTTTTAAGATGGCTGCTTAAAAGCAGGAAGCACCAACGTGCCCACACAATGCAGACAAGGTAGGTACACTAGACAAAAGTATTGGGACACTTCAGACTAAAAGTAGACAAAAGTATTGGGACACTTAGGACTAGCACCTGCCAAATACGCGGGCCCGACCAATGCTGCTTGCAGCTTTAATTTTGTTTTGTTTTTGAACACTGACTTTTTGCAGTGAAACTTCTCCCTTTTAGCAGGCTTGTTACTTAGTTTTGTGTGAAGAGCGCTACTTTAATTAATAATGCACGCATCCAACCTTCCAGCTGTCTTTAGGTGAAAGTTTAGCGGTACGAGCGGCGACATTACCACAAACTTCATTTGCTTAACAATGGCCTAAGGTTTGCTGCAGATGTTCTCAGCTTCTAAATCAACCGCGACTTCACGGCGTCGTCGTCGGTCCCCGTCTGCTCGCCACAAGACATCCACCATTCGCAGTCGTTCAGCGGTGGAACATTAGCGGTGTGCACACAGCCGCTCACATGGCGACGGGAGGGAAGGGGAAATGATGGGAATAATGGCGGCGCTATTGCAGCGCTCTATTGCTCTGACCCAAGTTCTGTTCTACCCTACGTATTATTGTTGTCTTATCTGTTGTGTCACTCCTATTCCACCCATGACCTGGCCGTGCACTCACAATAACACGTGTAACAAACCTATTCATCATCTGAAGTGACGCCGCTGAATAGATTTCCAAAATTCGATTTTAGCACCACTGACCCATAGGTACACCTTTGACCTCTGGATGTTTGAGGAGCTCAAGCAAAACGGATGCAACCTAAACACCATAGGGCGCACCGGATTATAAGGCCTCCAACCTCAGAGGAAAAAGCTACGAACAATGGGAGACCGGGCTTTCTGCTCCGCCGCTCTCCCTGACCACCTGAGGGCACCACAGACTGTGGATGGTTTTAAAACATGCTTAAAAACCTTTCTTTTTAAAAAAGCATTTTTTTTTTTACATATATGCATGCTAGTTCTAGCTATTTGGCTCTTCTAGTTTTTATTTTTATTTATTTTTTATTATCTTTTTATTTATTTATTTTTTTAATACACTGTAGCAACTATTTTACTTTATGCCTAACCCTAACCCTAGCCCGAATCCTAACCCCACACCAACCCTAGCCCTAACCCTAACCAACTCTTTTTCTTTATGCCTAACCCTAACCCTAACCCTAACCCTAAACCTAAATCTAACCCTAACCCTAAACCTAACCCCAACCCCTAACCCTAATTATGCCTAGCCCTAACCCTGGCCCTAATCCTAACCACAGCCCCAACACTAGCCCTAACTCTAACTAACTCTTTTCCTTTATGCCTAACCCAAACCCTAACCCTAATCCTAATCCTAATCCTAATCCTAACCCTAACCCTAATCCTAACCCTAACCCTAACCCTAACCCTAACCCTAACCCTAACCCCAACCCCAACCTCAACCCTAACCCTAGCCCTAGCCCTAACCCCTAACCCTAACCCTAGTGGTTAACTAACCCTAACCCTAACCCTTACCCTAACCCTAACCCTACCCCTAGTAATCCTAACCCTAACCAACTCTTTTCTTTATGCCTAACCCTAACCCTAACCCTAATCCTAATCCTAACCCTAATCTTAACCCTAATCCTAACCCTAGCCCTAACCCCAACCCCAACCCCAACCCTAGCCCAAACCCCTAACCCTAGCCCTAGTGGTTAACTAACCCTAACCCTTACCATAACCTTAACCCTAGTAACCCTAACCCTAACCAACCCTTTTCTATATGCCTAACCCTAGCCCTTATCCTAACCCTAACCCCAACCCCAACCCCAACCCTAACCCTAACCCTAACCCTAACCATAAACCTAACCCTAACCCTAGTAACTCTAACCCTAACCCTAGTAACTCTAACCCTAACCAACTCTCTTTCTTTATGCCTAACCCTAACCCTAACCCTAATCCTAACCCCACCCCCAACCCTAGCCCTAACCCTAACCAACTCTTTTACTTTATGCGTAACCCTAACCCTAGCCCTAATCCTAACCCCACACCAACCCTAGCCCTAACCCTAACCAACTATTTTCTTTATGCCTAACCCTAACCCCAGCCCCAACCCTAACCCTAACCCTAAACCTAACCCCTAACCCTAACCATTATGCCTAACCCTAACCCTAGCCCTAATCCTAACCACAGCCCCAACTCTAGCCCTAACTCTAACCAACTCTTTTCCTTTATGCCTAACCCTAACCCTAATCCTAACCCTAATCCTAACCCTAATCCTAACCCAAACCCTAACCCCATCCCCAACCCCAACCCTAACCCTAGCCCTAGCCCTAACCCCTAACCCTAGTGGTTAACTAACCCTAACCTTAACCCTTACCCTAACCCTAAACCTAACCCTAACCCTAGTAACCCTAACCCTAACCAACTATTTTTCTTTATGCCTAACCCTAAACCTAATCCTAATCCTAACCCTAATCCTAACCCTAACCCTAACCCTAACCCTAACCCTAACCCCAACCCCAACCCAACCCCAACCCTAACCCTTATCCTAACACTAACCCTAGTAACCCTAAATAAATAATGATAAATGGGTTGTACTTGTATAGCGCTTTTCTACCTTCAAGGTACTCAAAGCGCTTTGACACTACTTCCACATTTACCCATTCACACACTGATGGAGGGAGCTGCCATGCAAGGCGCTAACCAGCACCCATCAGGAGCAAGGGTGAAGTGTCTTGCTCAGGACACAACGGACATGACGAGGTTGGTACTAGGTGGGGATTGAACCAGGGACCCTCGGGTCGCGCACGGCCATTCTTCCACTGCGCCACGCCCTAACCCTAGTAACCCTAACCCTAACCAAATCTCTTTCTTTATGCCTAACCCTAGCCCTAATCCTAAACCCACCCCCAACCCTAGCCATAACCCTAACCAACTCTTTTTCTTTATGCCTAAACCTAACCCTAGACCTAGTCCTAACCCCGCCCCAACCCTAGCCCTAACCCTAACCAACGCTTTTTATTTATGCCTAACCTTAACCCTAGCCCTAATCCTAACCCCACCCCCAACCCTAGCCCTAACCCTAACCAACTATTTTCTATATGCCTAACCCTAACCCTAACCCCAGACCTAACGCTTACCCTAAACCTAACCCTAACCCTCGTAACCCTAACCCTAACCAACTCTCTTTCTTTATGCCTAACCCTAACCCTAGCCCTAATCCTAACCCCAGCCCCAACCCTATCCCTAACCATAACCAACTATTTTCCTTTATGCCTAACACTAACCCTAATCCTAATCCTAATCCTAATCCTAACCCTAATCCTAACCTTAACCCTAACCCCAACCCCAACCCTAACACTAGCCCTAACCCCTAACCCTAACCCTAGTGGTTAACTAACCCTAATCCTAACCCTTATGCCTAACCCTAACCCTAGCCCTAATCCTAACCACAGCCCCAACCCTAGCCCTAACCCTAACCAACTATTTTCCTTTATGCCTAACCCTAACCCTAATCCTAATCCTAACCCTAACCCTAACCCTAACCCTAACCCTAACCCCAATACTAACGCTAGCCCTAACCCCTAACCCTAACCCTAGTGGTTAACTAACCCTAACCCTAACCCTTACCCTAACCCTAACCCTAACCCTAACCCTAGTAACCCTAACCCTAACCAACTATTTTCCTTTATGCCTAAACCTAACCCTAATCCTAATCCTAACCCTAACCCTAACCCTAACCCTAACCCTAACCCTTACGCTAACCCTAACCCTAGCCAACTCTCTTTCTTTATGTCTAACCCTAACCGTAGCCCTAATCCTAACCCCACCCCAACCCTGGCCCTAACCAACTCTTTACTTTATGCCTAACCCTAACCCTAATCCTAAACCTAATCCTAACCCTAACCCCAACCCCAACCCCAACCTTAACCCTAACCCTAACCCTAACCCTAATAATAATAATAATACCTTATTTATTAGAAAAAAATAAATACAAATACAAATACAAATAAATAAATAAATAAGAGACACCTAGGGCAGGGTCAGTTTGGAAAGGCTAATGTGAAGAGGTGAGTTTTTAGGATGGCTTTGAAGGTAGGGAGGGAGGGGGCATCTCTGATGTGCCTGGGGAGAGCGTTCCAGAGAGAGGGGGCAGCCACGGAGAAGGCCCTGTCGCCCCAGGTTCGGCGCCTGGTCTTGGGGACCTCAAGGAGGCCGGCATCATTAGACCTGAGGGAACGGGACCTCAGGTGAGTTAACCCTAATGGTTAACTCACCCTAACCCTTACCCTAACCCTAACCCTAGTAACCCTAACCCTAACCAACTCTCTGTCTTTATGCCAAACCCTAACCCTAGCCCTAATCCTAACCCCACCCCCACCCCCAACCCTGGCCCTAACACTAACCAACCCTTTTTCTTTATGTCTAACCCTAACCCTAATCCTAATTCTAACCCTCATCCTAACCCTAACCCTAACCCTAACCCCAACCCCAACCCCAACCTTAACCCTAACCGTAGCCCTAACCCCTAACCCTAGTGGTTAACTAACCCTAACCCTAACCCTAACCCTAACCCTAACCCTAACCCTAACCCTAACCCTTACCCTAACCCTAGTAACCCTAACCCTAACCAACTGTCTTTCTTTATGCCTATCCCTAACCCTAGCCCTAATCCTAACTCCACCCCCAACCCTAGCCCTAACCCTAACCCTAACCTTAATAACCCTAACCCTAACCCTAAGATCAAAGCTTTCAGGCCCATGTAGTGAGGTAGCTTTCATCAAAGCTACAAATAGAAAAACCCCGAATTGTAAATAATGTAAATAATTCAATGTATACACCCTGATGATGACCTTGTGTGATGACTGTATTATGATGATAGTATATATGATAGTATATATCTGTATCATGAATCAATATAATAAGTGGACCCCGACTTAAACAAGTTGAAAAATGTATTGGGGTGTTACCATTTAGTGGTCAATTGTACGGTGTAATCTACTAATAAAAGTCTCAATCAATCAATCAAAAAGCCTCTTCTTTTCCTCGTGACACAGAAGGACGACACCGCAGCGCTCCAATAAAACACTCAGATCTTCTGTTTCTAGCCGATACTACATAAAAAAATAACGTAAAATAACGCAGTAACGCATCATGTAGTAACGGTAACTGAGTTACTGAATATTAAAAAAAACCGCATTAGACTTCTAGTTACCGCCGAAAATAACGGCGTTACAGTAACGCGTTACAAAGTCCCAACACTGCTAACTTGTAGCTGAGCTTACTACATTTTCCAGGTAGCTTGGCCATCATTGCATATACAGGTAAAAGCCAGTAAATTAGAATATTTTGAAAAACTTGATTTATTTCAGTAATTGCATTCAAAAGGTGTAACTTGTACATTATATTTATTCATTGCACACAGACTGATGCATTCAAATGTTTATTTCATTTAATTTTGATGATTTGAAGTGGCAACAAATGAAAATCCAAAATTCCGTGTGTCACAAAATTAGAATATTACTTAAGGCCAATACAAAAAAGGGATTTTTAGAAATGTTGGCCAACTGAAAAGTATGAAAATGAAAAATATGAGCATGTACAATACTCAATACTTGGTTGGAGCTCCTTTTGCCTCAATTACTGCGTTAATGCGGCGTGGCATGGAGTCGATGAGTTTCTGGCACTGCTCAGGTGTTATGAGAGCCCAGGTTGCTCTGATAGTGGCCTTCAACTCTTCTGCGTTTTTGGGTCTGGCATTCTGC
>NC_084575.2:32405566-32418066 GCF_033978685.3 Nerophis lumbriciformis
CCGCCTGCTCACCGGAACCCGCTCCAGAGAGCACATCACACCTGTCCTTCATGACCTCCACTGGCTGCCTGTCAAATACAGAATCACCTTTAAAATACTCCTCACCACCTACAAGGCACTCCATAACCTGGCACCACCCTACCTCTCTGACCTCCTCCAGCCACACGTCCCATCCCGTTCCCTCAGGTCTAGTGATGCCGGCCTCCTTGAGGTCCCCAAGACCAGGCGCCGAACCTGGGGCGACAGGGCCTTCTCCGTGGCTGCCCCCTCTCTCTGGAACGCTCTCCCCAGGCACATCAGAGATGCCCCCTCCCTCCCTACCTTCAAAGCCACCCTAAAAACTCACCTCTTCACATTAGCCTTTCCAAACTGACCCTGCCCTAGGTGTCTCTTATTTATTTATTTATTTTTATTTTTATTTATTTATTTTTTTCTAATAAAGTTGTTTTTATCGTCCCCCCCCCCACACACACATGTAAAGCGACTTTGGGTATTTAGAAAAGCGCTATATAAATCCCAGGTATTATTATTATTATTATTATTATTATTACATTCGACTAAAATGTTCTTTTCTTTGTGGTCGACAAAAGAAAAATATTGAGAATATCTCCATGTTAAGAAACTCGGCTACGGGCTTCGCCATGATGTCTTGTTAGTAAACACAGACACGCCCCCTCCTACACGCGCACACACACACACACACACACACACACACACACACACACACACACACACACACACACACACACACACACACACACACACTTTGTTACGCGTTAATCCCAACACTGCACGGCAGCCACCGTCCGATTCCAGCTGTTAGACAAAAAGAGACACTGAGAGTCCCACAGGGAGAACACTGAGCACTAACACTTCCACAAAAGAGGAGGGAGGACGAGGTCAGGCCCGCTTGGTGAGGACTAAACGTGGCAGAGCCCTGGCGTGTAGGGACAAAGAAGTGAGCCACATTAGCGGGTAGTAGTCATGTTTGATTGGGCTTCATTAGCACGGCCTCTATTGTTCCCGTTCGTCAAAGCACTCGCAGGTAATGTGGCGATAATCGCCGTGGAAGCCTCCATCTGCTCGCTGGGAGGAAGCTGCCCCCGTTTCACATTCATTTTCCCCAGGTGCTGATGGGAGTCCGCGGGGCGGAGGAGACGGAGGGCCGGGGCGTAACGTTGTTAGAGAGGACGGCGATTCTGTAACCGGGCCGCGAACGCTGATGGTTGAAAGCCAGCTGGCCACACCTCCATTAAACAGCCACGTCGCCGCGTGCAGGTGCCGTGGGGTCAAAGTGTGGATCTCGTCCTGGTAATTCTCCGAGCATGTAATTACAGGTCTTTAATTGATAATGCAGGGGGAAAAAAACAAAAAAAAACAGCATCGATTTGCTGTTCGGCAGAGGCCTCTAATTACTGCTCTGTTCTGCAATGTCACAGCTGATGACATCACAGCTGTCCACACGGCAACATGGCAGTACATAGATGCTGCCTGGAGCAGGCCCGGCCCTAACCAATCTGGCGCCCTAGGCAAGATTTTAGGTGGCGCCCCCCCCCCACATCGGCAGTGAAGTGTATATACTCACAAGAAACCGAATAGCTTTGTCTTTGACCTTTTTTTTTTTTTACTTACAACTATACCTAATATATAAAGGGGTGGAAAAGTGACTATTACCTGCAGGGCAAACATTAGCTAACCAGAAGGCAATAACAATGTAAACAAAAAACACCTGCTTAAAAGATCTAATACAAATGTCCCAGAGGAATGTAAGGTGGGAGTACTGTAATTACCTAACGTTACATTATTATTTTCCATAACAATTTAGCCCCCTCCACAATATTAACCCGACGTTAAAACAGAACTAGCTATTTATTGATTAGCAATTGCCGACTCATGTAACATTAGCTTAATGCTAAAAAGCCAGGTTACTATCACATTCTGTAACAGACAAATAATTTCATGTCGGCTAACGTTACCTACTGCTACCTCTGTCTTTTCTCGTTTCTCCTCCTCTTCTTTTCTCTTTTTTCTTCCCTGGGCACCTGACAGTTTTGGCCGTTTTGACATCTTGTGTTGATTTTTTGAGGTGGTGACGTCCAAAAAGAGTCATGATACGGGAAGGGAGGGGGCGCACCGTGCGGGGGGGGGGGCGTAATGTTGTAACAAATAATATTTCTATTAAATAGGCTTTACTTTGCATTTTAATTAACGTGGGATTATTTTTTGTATTTAGAAATAATAGTACCACCTTTTTTTCTCTTTTTATTTTTTTTTCTCTCCAACATTGTGGCACTTGCGTGGCGCCCCCTGATGGACGGCGCCCTTAGCATTTGCCTATACGGCCTATGCCACGGGCCGGCCCTGGCCTGGAGGCAACCTACCTATTCCAGAGGTGCTATTCTTAAGTTGCAAACCCCACAAAGCGAATAAAGTTAGTCAGTGGATCCCAAAGGTTGGCCCGCACCCCTTAGGGGGAAGCGCAGAGCTATTGCCTGTAGGTGGAGCTGCACGCTTTTCTTCCATCTCCCTCCGGCATCCTCCAAAAACACACAATGGATGCATAATTCTCCCCCTTTAACACGCATCAACAAACACTTGCTACGGTATTTGTATTATGCATCCCATGCACAGGTCATGTGTGCTTTTTTTATGCACTGCTAATTATTTGCCACTTGCCAAGATTTACAATTGTATTTCTAGAAATGTCGCTTTGAGAGATGTTTACTTATTTTTTTGTCATTGACTTCACATTGCAATCTCAGTGTTAGTATGAAAAATGATATTTGATGTATTGTAGTTTGTAAAATTGAATAAATAACTATTCAAATAAGATGTGTTTACACTGCAAAAAGTCAGTGTTCAAAAACAGGAAAAAAAAATACAAAAATTAAGGTGTATTTTACTTGGACTAAGCAAAATTATCTGCTAATAGAACAAGAAAATTCAGCTTGTCAAGACTTTCCAAAAAAAAGTAAAATTAGCTAATCTCAATGAACCCCAAAAAAACTTAAAATAAGTATATTCTCACTAATAACAAGTGCACTTTTCTTGGTAGAAAAAAAAAAGAGACCTTTTTGCTCAATATGTTGAACAATATTCTTAAATAGGTAAATGCTAGTGCCATTATCTTGACATAATGATATGCGCTCGGCATTACATTTCTTGAAACCAGCAAACTTATACTAAAAACTAGTTTAGTGTTCTTAATGGAAAGGCAACAAGGCAAGCGCTTGTTACTCTCGGGGTCTCCTAGCCGCTCAGGCAAATCATATTGTCTAAAAATGCATTTTTCCATGGATAACATGACATCATCGCGCCAAGTGCGTGCTCTTTCAGTCAATTAGTGCTCAAAGATTATATATATATATATATATATATATATATATATATATATATATATATATATATATATATATGTCCATCCATCCATCCATTTTCTACCACTTATTCCCTTTGGGGTCGCGGGGTGTATATATATATATATATATATATACTGTATATATTTACAGTCCAGACTAGAGATGCGCGGTTTGCGGGCATGATGAAATTAAAAAAAATAAGATTTTATCCGCGCGCGGGTCGGGTCGGGCGGATTAATTAGATTTTTTTTTTTTTTTTTTGTTTTTTTTGTTTTTGTTTTTGCGGGTGGCAGTTAAAATTAATAGTCCTGTCAATAGCATGGAATTACAATTCAAATGTAGTTTTTTTGTAAGCCTTTCAAAAGAATTCAAAATATGAAAAATTAATGAAAAGTAATTTAAGCCATCAGACACTTGAAAAGTGGCACATCACATCTCTAATGTAATCATTTGAACTTTTCAACAGAAATAGCACTGCAAAAATATTAAGGACATACTTCTGTATTTTGGTAGTTATGCTGTCAACATTTAACAAGATTTCTTCAACTTGGACTTGAAAGCATAAATAGTATAAACACTTTTAACAGTATGTCGTGCTGTGAAATACAGCCGACAGGATTGCGCACCAAACACGAAGCAAGGCCAAAGTGCATGGTGCAGGAGAACAAAGGACTTCTTTCATTTAAGGTTTGTGATAAACCATCAAACTCATTCGTTAAAAGGACTCTATAGTAATATAAAGCGAATTTTTCTGGACATTATCATGCAAGAAAAGTTTATTTTTGGGACCGCGATCACCGCGTAATGATTTTTAAAGGTTGCATTACAAACATTTAACTGTCCCATGTGATCAGCCAGTGCGATTGGAAATCCATGCTCAATTATTGCCTCTGTAAATAAAACTTCGGGCGGGTGCGGGCGGATGGCGGGCGGGTGCAGTTCTGATCAAACGTTACATCGGGTGGATGGCGGATGGTTGACGACTTTCTGACGCGGTTGCGGATGAAATAAATTGCCTATCTGCGCATCTCTAGCCCAGACACAAACATTTTTATTGTAATTTTGAGGAATTGATCTGAATGTGCATGAACCATTTCTGTTCAAAATTGTTTGAAATGTTAAATGTTAAATGTTTAAATATTAACTGTCAGTTTACTGTACTGTGCCAAATGTACTACTATATGTCGGAATGCAAAGGAAAGTTGGCGCGGGCAAGGCGTGAAGGTAAGGACATGTTTTTCTTTTTACACTAACAAAAAGAACAAACGAAAACCGATCACAAGGCGGAAGTACAAAAACTTGGCTAATGAAACAAAAGGCTAGCACAAAGGCAATTAACAATGAACATGAAACAAAAACACTTACTGTGGCATGGCATGAAGCATGAACTATAGTAAACAGTAATCTCATGGGTAGCAGAGGTGGAAAGGATAATGTCACCAGGACGATCAACAGAAAAAGACAGGCTTAAATAACAGTGCCATGATTAGTGACAGGTGCGCGAGTGCAAAACGTGAGACAGGAGCGTGACATGAGGACAGGTGAAAACTAATGGGTAGTCATGGAAACAAACAATGGAGCGTAAACAGAAACTAAAGAGTCCAATAACTAAACAAAACAAAACATGATCCAAAAGACATGACACTATGAGGGTACATCTTTTCTATTGTTTCATTGAAAATAAAACAGCAAAGTCCATTTGGCTGTCATCTGTTTTAATTATGAGACACAATTGTGTCAAAGTCATGATTTTTTTTTTTCATGCTTGAAATAAGAAATGATGACTTTAAAAAAGTAGTTTTATACTTGTGAGTGTTGATGACACAGCTTTGCAACACTTGATATTCTAGTTTCAAGCATGTTTTACTCCATATAGGTCATCAAATCTCAGCAACAAGCTGTAATATCTTACTGAGATCATTTAGGACCAAAACACTTAAAACAAGTAAAATACTCTAACATAAAATCTGCTTAGTGAGAAGAATTATCTTATCAGACAGAAAATAAGCAAATATCACCCTTATTTGACATATTTCATCTTACTTAGATTTCAGTTTTTGCAGTGTGGATTCCCACACGTTGAAAGTTCTTGTTTAAAGATTCTGCAAGGATGCTTCATTTAAGAATTGAAAGTTGAATCATGCTTGTTTTCAGAATAAAATACCTACTTCTATCTTTAAAGTCCTGCTATTTCTAGATATACAAACCCTAATTGAGGTTGTCTTTTCAATTAAAATGAACAAGCTGCACGGACAGATAAATAAACTCACTAGTTTTTAGCATTTTTTTTCCCCTAAAAGTATTTTTTATCTTATATTTTGTAAGTTCCTTTTTGCAGTGTGTGTGTGTGTGATCAAAAATACAATTTAATTTGCAGGCAACAGTGAATGTTAACCCTATTAAAAACATAACACGTTAATAGTAATTGTTAAACAATGTCAACTTTATATACATTTCAATGCAATCAAATCTACTTTATTTATATAGCACATTTAAACAACAAAAATGTTTCCAAAGTGCTGCACAACAATATTAAAAACAATATTCAAATATTGTCCTTAGCTCCACCAATGACTGAATAAAAAAATAAAAAATATAAAATCAATATAAAAACAACATAAAAATAAATATGATTAAAAACGATTTTAAACTGTAAAATCAATTAAAAGAGTAAATAGAAATCAACATTTTAAATAATGTCTGTTTCAAGACATAATTGAGTACATTATTTTTGGTTATCTTGAAACTAAACTGAACTGTAAGTTAAGTGCATCTATGACTGCTCAGAACAATATATAGTACAGTAGCTAAATCACGACATTGCAAGCAATACTAGTACAATTATTTTAGAAATATAATGTTTCTGAGCATATCAAATGAACAGTTATCAAAGATTGTGTCATGGTAATAGTTTAACCCCTGAAACAGATCATTTATATTTTTTTTAAATGACCTGTGGGTTGAATTATGTGCACCAGCATTCCAAAACAATTTGAAGTTAACTTTATACATTTTAGACTGCATCATAACTCACACAAATAAGACAATAACATGATAAAAAGCTGAATAAAGTGTTTTGGTGTGATCTCCCCTTATTCCTATGAGCCGTTACTTTTCCCCACGCTTTGAACCCTGCGGCTTATAAAACTGTGCGGCAAATTTTTGTATTTTTCTTCGCTAATAACCATAATTTTTTGTATTCAACCTGACGGTGTCGGTATAAAAAAAAAATACTTTAACACTCTTACTAATAATGCGCCACACTGTGAACCCACACCAAACAAGAATGACAAACACATTTCGGGAGAACATCTGCACCGTAACACAACATATACACAACAGGACAAATACCCAGAATCCCATGCAGCCATAACTCTTCCGGGCTACATTATACACCCCCCCTACCAAACCCCGCCCACCTCAACCGACGCACAGAGGGGGGGGGGGGTTGATGTGTGAGGGAGCAGGGTTGGGGTGGGGTCGGGGTTTGGTGGTAGCAGGGGTGTATAATGTAGCCCGGAAGAGTCAGGACTGCATGGGATTCTGGGTATTTATTCTGTTGTGTTTATGTTGTGTTAAGGTGCAGATGTTCTCTCGAAATGTGTTTGTTATTCTTGTTTGGTTTTGGTTCAAAGTGTGGCGCATTATTAGTAAGAGTGTTAAAGTTGGCTTATATGGTCACCGTCAGTGTAACCTGTGTGGCTGTTGACCAAGTATGCCTTGCTGTCACTTGCGTGTGCGAGCAGAAGATGCATATATGAAGTGGCTGGGCTGGCACGCTGTTAATACAGATTGTAGAGGGTGCTAAATGCTGTACCATTATGGTACGCCCTTATTATTAGTGTAAGGGTGAAAATCGGAGAATATTAATCCCGAGAGTTTTCTGCGAGAGGCACTGAAATCCGGAAGTCTCCCGGGAAAATCGGGTATGTATGTATGTATGTATGTATTTCTCAAATTTGGTGGGCGCATTACATTGTATCGTATGCATGTTCCAAATAAACTGAAACTGAACTGAATTGAACAAAATATTAATGAAACACACACGAGCATTTTGAATGAAAAAGCAACAGCAACAAACCAGATACAAAGGGGTGGAAGGATTAAAAATAGCACACAATTACTGGAACTAATCACTGCAATCTTCAGGGTTTGGCCACATGTTTTCATCAACATCCCATCTGCTATTATGCAAGGCCGTGCACCTGGGATAAAACCACTTGGTATGTTGAATCCACCCTTGGCAACCATCAGCTGTGACGTCCCTGCAGGCAGCATCCATTGCTTCAAGGAGGGACATCTGGCCATGTGGCTGTTGGTCATAAACCTTCCACCTCCATGCAGAAAATAAGTCCTCTATGGGCTTGAGGAAAGGTGAACGGGGTGGAAGGAAGAGACGTACCGGTCTTGTTTGGATTTCAAACCATGTCATTGCTTAGGAATGATGGAAAGCCACATTGTCCCAGGTGGTTACAAAGGTTGTCATATTTTCACCCCCCCCTGCTCTGCAACGAGGAGATCATTGAGAAAGGCAAGGAGGCGCTTTGGAGCCTACAATACCTTACCTGCCAACTTTTGAAATCAGAAAAAGCTAGTAGCCAGGGTCCAGGGGCCGCAGGCCCCGGTAGGTCCAGGACAAAGTCCTGGTGGGAGTTTCAGGCTTCGCCCCCCGACGCAAAATGATTGATTGCATTCAGACAGGTTAAAATGTTGCTAAAACCATCACTTTTCTATCAGTCACAGTGACTTTTCAAAACAAAAATATTACAGCAAAAATCATATGGGTTGATTGACATGTTTATTCTGTAAGCTAACTTCAATAGTTTGAAATTATTTTGACAGTTAATGCCAGTTATCCTGTCAACCTTTCACAAGACTTCAATTTGTTAATTGAAAGTATAAACAGTATAAACACTTTTTACAGTAAACAAATGGTAAAACAGTACTAAACAATTCCATAAAAAAAAAAATTGGTGTCATTATTAACTTTCTGTCCAAGCTTGTATAATCTACTGCCTTGTTCAATTGTTAAAAAATATTCTGTGCCTAAAATTCACATTTCTATCACAATTATCATACTGTAAACATGGTAAGCTAACTTCATTAAAATTAATAGTCCTGTCAATAGCATGGAATTACAATTCAAATGTAGTTTTTTTGTAAGCCTTTCAAAATAATTCAAAATATGAAAAATTAATGAAAATTAATTTAAGCCATCAGACACTTGAAAAGTGGCACATCACATCTCTAATGTAATCATTTTAACTTTTCAACAGAAATAGCACTGCAAAAATATTAAGGACATACTTCTGTATTTTGGTAGTTATGCTGTCAACTTTTAACAAGATGTCTTCAACTTGGACTTGAAAGCATAAATAGTACAAACACTTTTAACAGTATAACAGTACTCAACAATTCCAATAGATAACATTGGGGTCATTACCTTTTTGTGGCTAAAATCAGAAAAACGTTGAAAGTTTTCCACTTGTATCGCTAGCAACGGCATTAGACTTGTGTTTTTTTGTCCCAACGTGGTCTTTTACATCGCTAATTCCTCCGTGTCCGATCGAAAAATCTTGTCTGCGCAAGGTGCAATTTGCGTAGTTTTCACCCTTTTTTGGAACGGATAATTATTCCTGGATAGGCTTTTGAATATTCTTCACGGAATGACTGCAGTTTTCTTTTCGGTTTAAGACTCGTTTGCGATTTTTCTCCAGCTGATTCCATGATCGTTCGCTCGTTTGGAAACAATATGACAACTGGTGCCTCGTGCTTGGCAGCGGTGCTATAAATAGCCTCGCGCATGGCATTCGGAATGGCTCGATAGGAAGTTACGGGAAGCAGTGTCGATTGTCATTGTTGTTACGCGATTTCGTGAATAAAACTTAAAAAAAATGTATTTTTTTTAATTAATGAAAAACCATATTTTTTATCACTGCAACCGTAACCCGGAATAGGTTGATGAAAACCGTACTAATTACGGGAAAACCGGAGTAGTTGGCAGGTATGCAATACTGAGTTTTGTTTGCCCCTCTCTGTCCTGGCACTTCATCTGTGGCTCTTTTCCCAAAAGATTGGTTTTACGAAGGTGTCGGGAGGAGAACTGTGTGTGGCAGTAGGTACGTAATAAGACAACGCGAGGTTTGAACATAAACATGATCTGAGTGAATGTTTGGATCCATGCGACTGTTTGCACACAGTTTATATCTAGCAGGTAAACTTCAAGCAGCTGCAGCATCCTGTACGATCGTCATGGGTTTACACAGAATATACGTATCACTTCCTGCTTGTTTGGCGGGATGTAAACTTTCTATATGCCTGCTCCCATCCTGTAAAAGCAGGGGATGTTATGGGTGCTGCCAGGCTGATAAATCATTGTGAAGAAATTGCAATGTAAATGTAAATTCCATGAACATTTGAATACTAGTTTAGATTTATCTACAAACCCCATTTCCGTATGAGTTGGGAAATTGTGTTAGATGTAAATATAAACGGAATACAATGATTTGCAAATCCTTTTCAACCTATATTCAGTTGAATATGCTACAAAGACAACATATTTGATGTTCAAACTGATAAACATTTTTTTTTTTTGCAAATAATCATTAACTTTAGAATTTGATGCCAGCAACACGTGACAAAGAAGTTGGGAAAGGTGGCAATAAATACTGATAAAGTTGAGGAATGCTCATCAAACACTTATTTGTTTGGTGAACAGGCTAATTGGGAACAGGTGGGTGCCATGATTGGGTATAAAAGTAGATTCCATGAAATGCTCAGTCATTCACAAACAAGGATGGGGCGAGGGTCACCACTTAAGAAAAACCTTTTCTCAACCAGCTATTGCAAGGAATTTAGGGATTTCACCATCTACGGTTTGTAATATCATCAAAGGGTTTAGAGAATCTGGAGAAATCACTGCACGTAATTGTGATAATGTTCCCCTTTAAGAGTTGGACAATATCATCGGATATTGGCAAAAAAGCCATTATCGGACATCTCTAATTTGAATTAATGATTATAAATGTAAGAGCTATGTTTATTGGGATGGGCTCTGACCTACACACACACACACACACACACACACACACACACACACACACACTTGTACACATTCGCACTCTTGAGGGGATTGCATGCAAATAGAAAAATAAGTGCACACACCTCGTGATGCGTCTTAGGGTCGTGGAGGATGCACGTAAGCTCATTGCACAGCCGACTCTCGCTGACAAACATAGTTTGGGGCACATTTCCATTTCATGTTCGACTACACCGCACATTTTAGATTAAGAGCGCAGCGTCGTCATTGACAGGAAATGCGTCGCTTTAATATTCCGGCTCCACATTGGCAAGGAATTAGATGTGTGCATGAATTAGTTCAGTTTAAAAATAAGTAGCTCCGGGCCACTTTTTGTGTGCATGATGATGGAAGACAACTCATAACCTGAAGTATCTTTGTCTTCAAACATCTCTACCTACTTGTACGCCTTACAGTTCAAGCTGGCCTTCGTTCTCTGACTGTGTCAGTAGTGAAGGGAAGTAGTGGCCATACTTCCTGTAGCATTGTGTTCAGGCCATGACCCGACTTGAATCATTTTCCGGTGCAGCAGAAACCTTGAGTATTGTCGAGTTAGGAAACGTTTTGCTGTCACTAGTGTTAGACTTTCCGCCCTTTACTTGTCTTCTCTGGGTGCTGGAGTCCGACTCCCATTTGTACACTGCAAAAACTGAAATCTAAGTAAGATGAAATGTCTCAAATAAGGGTGATATTTGCTTATTTTCTGTCTGATAAGATCATTCTTGTCAGGACTAGGTCCTTGGGGTTTGTTTTTCCGGAAGGCAACGGAAAATTGGCGCGGGCAAGACGTGAGTGTGAGTACATGCTTAATATTTAAACTCAAAAAGCTCAAAAAGGTATAAACAAAAGGCGCTCACAGCGGAGGTAAAACAACTTGGCTATGAAAACAAAAGGCGCGCACAAAGGCGGAAAACCATGAACAAGAAACAAAAACTTACTTTCTTTCTTTCTTTTTCTTTCTTTAGTTTATTTCGAACATGGACACACTTACATCATAATACATCACACAATTTCATATCATTTCATTTTACATCATGCCCGAAAAGGAGTAGGAAGAAGCAAAGCTTATTTAATCCTACCCCTTTCCCACTTCAAGCGTTTACAAATATATAGAATCATTTACTGACCTTTTTATATAATAAAATAACATCTATGAATTAGTATACAACAGTTTTGTAATATGTAATTAATTAATTAATTCAGTCATTATTAACATACTGAGATGAAGAATATCTTATTTTCAATAAGGTTGAAAGTATTTCTCTTAATTCTTCTTTTTTGTACTCTGTAAGCACTATTATTTTGAAGAACCTCTTAAACTGGATCATATCAGTACAATTTTTAACTTCTTTACTTAATCCATTCCATAATTTAATTCCACATACTGATATGCTAAAAGTTTTAAGTGTTGTACGTGCATATAAATGTTTTAAATTATTTTTTCCTCTAAGGTTATATTTCTCCTCTTTAGTTGGGAAGAATTGTTGTACATTCTTTGGTAGCAGGTTATAGTTTGCTTTGTACATCATTTTAGCTGTTTGCAATTTTACCAAATCACCAAACTTTAATATTTCTGACTTAATAAATAAAGGGTTTGTGTGTTCTCTATATCCAACATTATGTATTATTCTAACTGATCTTTTTTGTAACACGGTTAGCGAATGTAGCACACATTTGTAGTTAATGGCATGGAACTGTGAACATGGCATGAAGAAGAGTGATCATAAAGTGTGCAGAGCATAAATGTGACGTCGCCAGGCTGACCAACAGAAAATGAAAAGCTTAAATAACACAGACATGATTAACAACAGGTGCGTGACTCAAAACGTGAAACGGGTGCGTGACATGACAGGTGAAAACTAATGGGTTGCTATGGAAACAAAACAAGGGAGTGAACAACCAGGAACTAAGAAAGTGTCCAAAAAAACAAACAGCACATGGCCAAACAAAAACATGATCAACACAGACATGACAATTCTTCTCACTAAGCAGATTTGATGTTAGAGTGTTTTACTTGTTTTAAGTGTTTTGGTCCTAAATGATCTCAGTAAGATATTACAGCT